>NC_047584.1:33821136-33833636 GCF_011004845.1 Esox lucius | reverse complement strand
TTGTCCCTATGAAGTCCTGCATTTGAAAGGGACGGGTATATCTGCAGTAGCACTGCACACCTATGAGAAGTAGCTCAAGGGTAAACGTTTGGCTCAAAGATGCTTCTGATTGGAGGAAGTAGGCTTGGGAATCTACGGGCTCAAGTTTAGATCAACACAGAAATCCTGTGTAGACTCCAAGTCCAGTGTTCCCAATCCCAAACTTAAATCTCCCAAGATTGTAAGCTTTGATGTTGTTAAGCATGCTGTTAAACCAGTGAGTTCATTGACTACACGTCTCTACACAGAAGGGGAAGAATATACACCATAAATGAACCCTAGTGCCTTATGCATTTTTAACTGTAGACCCATATCAACCCACTATCAATCCATATCAATCCATATCAACCCACTATCAACCCACTATCAATCCATATCAACCCACTATCAACCCACTATCAATCCATATCAATCCATATCAACCCACTATCAACCCACTATCAATCCATATCAACCCACTATCAACCCACTATCAATCCATATCAATCCATATCAACTCACTATCAACCCACTATCAATCCATATCAACCCACTATCAATCCATATCAACCCACTATCAACCCACTATCAATCCATATCAACCCACTATCAACCCACTATCAATCCATATGAACCCACTATCAACCCACTATCAATCCATATCAACCCAATATCAACCCATATCAACCCATTATCAATCCATATGAACCCAATATCAACCCATATCAACCCAATATCAACCCATATCAACCCACTATCAATCCATATGAACCCAATATCAACCCATATCAACCCATATCAACCAAATATCAACCCATATCAACCCAATATCAATCCATATCAATCCAGCTGATCACTGCAGACCACACTTTCTATCCAGAGAATACATAGTAACAGGGATCATATAATAAACATTAGCTGCATTTAGCCTGAGAATACCTCATATTTAGCCTGAGAATACCTCCTATTTGGCCTGAGGATACCTCCTATTGAGCCTGAGGATACGTCCTATTTGGCCTGAGGATACCTCCTATTTGGCCTGAGGATACCTCCTATTTGGCCTGACGATACCTCCTATTTGGCCTGAGGATACCTCCTATTTGGCCTGAGGATACCTCCTATTTGGCCTGACGATACCTCCTATTTGGCCTGACGATACCTCCTATTTGTCAGTAACCATGTCACCATGTCAGTAACTGCATGACCATTATAGTTACTGCATAACCATAAAGGGCACTGCATAACCCTCTTAGTCATTGCATAACCACAAACATCACTGAATAACCTTGATAGTCACTGCATAACCATTGTAGTCACTGCATAACCATTATAGTCACTGCATAACCATTATAGTCACTGCATAAGGATGATAGTCACTCTATAACCTTGATAGTCACTGCATAAGGATGATAGTCACTCTATAACCTTGATAGTCACTGCATAACTATGATGATGAGACGGTCCCTTTCAAACAGGCACTGTAATTACACTTACATTTGCTGCTCAGGGAACCCAACTGCATCCCACCGCTGTGGCTAATAAACAGGCACTTTGAGTTTGGAGTTTTTTATTTTAATTAACCGCAGTCTCACAGGCGAGGGTGAGAGTGACATTAAACACTTGGGAATACTTGAGAGTAATTACACTACAACCACCAAATAATGAGCCAATTAATTTGGTAAAACATCTCAGGGTTTACATTATTGTCCGGTTCTTGTGCTTGCGGTGTGGGTCTGAGATGTGGTTATCACACCCCAACGTCTGTGTGTTGAACACACAACAGAGCTTTCAGGAGTCGACGTGAGCCCACCCGAGTGGCACAGTGGTGCAAGTCGCTGTCTCGCAGTACAACTGCGTTATTGCTGCCAGGAGGTTCAGATACAGTGGTGCAAGTCGCTGTCTCACAGTACAACTGCGTTATTGCTGCCAGGAGGTTCAGATACAGTGGTGCAAGTCGCTGTCTCGCAGTACAACTGCGTTATTGCTGCCAGGAGGTTCAGATACAGTGGTGCAAGTCGCTGTCTCACAGTACAACTGCGTTATTGCTGCCAGGAGGTTCAGATACAGTGGTGCAAGTCGCTGTCTCACAGTACAACTGCGTTATTGCTGCCAGGAGGTTCAGATACAGTGGTGTAAGTCGCTGTCTCGCAGTACAACTGCGTTATTGCTGCCAGGAGGTTCAGATACAGTGGTGCAAGTCGCTGTCTCGCAGTACAACTGCGTTATTGCTGCCAGGAGGTTCAGATACAGTGGTGCAAGTCGCTGTCTCGCAGTACAACTGCGTTATTGCTGCCAGGAGGTTCAGATACAGTGGTGCAAGTCGCTGTCTCGCAGTACAACTGCGTTATTGCTGCCAGGAGGTTCAGATACAGTGGTGCAAGTCGCTGTCTCACAGTACAACTGCGTTATTGCTGCCAGGAGGTTCAGATACAGTGATGTAAGTCGCTGTCTCACAGTGCAACTGCGTTATTGCTGCCAGGAGGTTCAGATACAGTGGTGCAAGTCGCTGTCTCACAGTACAACTGCGTTATTGCTGCCAGGAGGTTCAGATACAGTGGTGCAAGTCGCTGTCTCACAGTACAACTGCGTTATTGCTGCCAGGAGGTTCAGATACAGTGGTGCAAGTCGCTGTCTCACAGTACAACTGCGTTATTGCTGCCAGGAGGTTCAGATACAGTGGTGCAAGTCGCTGTCTCACAGTACAACTGCGTTATTGCTGCCAGGAGGTTCAGATACAGTGGTGCAAGTCGCTGTCTCACAGTACAACTGCGTTATTGCTGCCAGGAGGTTCAGATACAGTGGTGCAAGTCGCTGTCTCACAGTACAACTGCGTTATTGCTGCCAGGAGGTTGAGATCCCAGTCATTGCATACTGACCATACTGACCACTTTTTTAGCACTGTCCAGGGTGGATTAATAGTGTCAGGCCGGGCTGCTTACAAAACTTTATTCAGCAACCTTTTAACTTTTATCTAACCATGTGGCTGCCTGCTTCCTCATCTGGTAAGATGAACTGGTGAGATGATCTGGTGAGATAAACTGGCGAGATGAACTAGTGAGATGTACTGTATCAGCGAAGATATCGGGAGGATGTTTGAATATAAACCCTATGCAGGTGTTATGATGCACAGACAGTGTTTTAAGGTGTTTCCCTTGTGTGGAAGATGTGTTAAGACATTTCAAAAGATATTGTTCCCACTAATCAAAAAACATTTGGAGACTGCTTGAATTCTGAATCTCAGTTTCTTCTCCCAGTTATAAAGTGGGCTGTAACGTCTTGTTTCCAATTTGGTTATTCATAAAATAACTGCGGTCATGACTGAGTTCCCATTGCCGGAAATCCCGGGGAGGACAGGTGGGATATGACCAATCCCCCCCAACATATAAATGTTAACATAACTATGTCATTTCAATAATAGTGATAAGACTCAATAAAAGCACTTGTGCTGATTTAAGTTTTAAAAAATTGCGACACCCCCGCCCTTTGCCTCACAATGGTTTGATCCACTGCCCCCCCAGCCCTCAGCCGTGGTTCATCCTGCAGGTACAGCACATGCGTGGGAATCTGACATTCTGAGTCCGTCGTTGGTGATTGACTTTCAGTGAGTAGTTCAAACAAAGAACATGTAAGACATTTCTTTACTTCCACCACCCAATACAATACAATTAATTTCTAACCATCATCAGCCTTAATTTTCACTGCATTGAATTTTAAGTCACTTGTTATGTTAGCTAGGGGTTAGCTGATGTTTGCTAGCAAGCTACAGTAACATCAGCCAGCATTTGCAGCTGTTTGAATTTGAGTGAATGAGAGAAGTTTGCAGTGCAGTGTATGTAGTGTTCCTTAGCTGGCAATGTGACAGTGTTTGTGTCTACCATCTGAAAGGCACTCAATGCACGTAGCTAATGTGAGGTTTATCTAGTAAATCTGTTTTAAGTTAGTAGGGTTCACACACAATAGCTGAATTTGCAGAGCTACAGTAGTGAACAAACTGATGATGCAAACTAAAACAGTATTACAGCACTACTTTTGGTGTCCCCCAAAAAAATTACTCTTGAGAAAATTTGATGTAATTGTCCCCTCCAAACTTGATATCAGATTTTCGCCCCTGTGTGAGTTACAACATGAGTTGGTTTTGAGCTGTGGATAGAGTTTCATGTGTGTGTACTGTATATTCTGGAGAAAACCCAGCCAAACAATTTAGCCAATTTGTCATCAGCTGGCTGGTCTGTGACCGTGGCGGAGTTGGTTAAACTTTGGATAGCCTGTGCATCAGATTTACTGATGGACCCCATCTGACTAGCCCCACTGGGATCTCCAAATTGAAACCACAAGCCCCAGTATCAGCCCGGGGCAGCTGCCCCCCATTAGCCACCTGGGCCACTAGGGAACCCCAAGGAAACATGTAACATCCTCTAAACTCTGTGACTAAATCTTATTTCTACCATCTTCAAGATCTTGTGACCAAATGTTTATACAGTATCTTACTATATAAAAGTGAGTACACCCCTTACAGTTTTGCAAATATTGGATTATATCTGTTCATGTGACAACACTGAAGAAATTACACTTTGCTACAATGTAAAGTAGTGAGTGTACAGCTTGTATAACAGTGTAAATGTAATGTATCCTCAAAATAACACAACACACAGCCATTAATGTCTAAACCGCTGGCAACAAAAGTGAGTACACCCCTAAGTGAGTACACTTATGTATATAGTTTGCAGTACATTTTCACTCAGAAATATCAGAATCATACTGTTTCCACACTGTTTTCAAAAAGGAACTGTCTTTTAATTACTGGTGATGTTGGTCTTTTAAGATATACTCTTTTTGTTATTGAAAATACGTATTTCACAGTTATGCCTACCAGTATCAAACAACCATTTTAGATTTTTTTTTATTGTATACAAACAATTTTGTAATTGCCCCCCCTTGGGTGTTCCTGGTTGCACGTTCAGGAGCCGGCAACTTTGAGGGTTACTGTCAGGTCCTGGCTGGGGGCCTCTAGGCATCTCTGCACTCCTCTTTTGATTGTCCTTAATAAGAAGCAGCTGCCCCATGTTGCCTGAAATCGGGGACCCAATTTAATTAAGGTGCCAGTTTGGTCTTTTGCTTTGTAGTTAATTTGTTTGTGTTACTTCACGTGTTAGTTCACGGTGTGCTGCTCCTTTTGGTATTTTTGTGAGAAAATGACAACCTTCTCCTTCTCTGCGCCTCCTGTCCTGCCCATCCTTTACCGTGACGGGAAGTAAAGGCAACATTTGAAATATGACAGTTAAGTGGAATTTCACCAAAACGTGATTTCCGAGTGGATATTTTGTTGTTATTAATTAAAACATGATTTCAGAGTAGATACTTTGATGTTATTAATTAAAACATGATTTCCGAGTGGATATTTTGTTGTTATTAATTAAAACATGATTTCAGAGTAGATACTTTGATGTTATTAATTAAAACATGATTTCAGAGTAGACACTTTGATGTTATTATTTAAAACATGATTTCGGAGTAGATACTTTGATGTTATTAATTAAAACATGATTTCAGAGTAGATACTTTGATGTTATTAATTAAAACATGATTTCAGAGTGGATACTTTGATGTTATTAATTAAAACATGATTTCAGAGTATATACTTTGATGTTATTAATTAAAACATGATTTCAGAGTGGATACTTTGATGTTATTAATTAAAACATGATTTCAGAGTGGATACTTTGATGTTATTAATTAATTACAATTCTGTGTTTCTTTCTGTACATACAGTCTATTTTATCTTCAAAAACACTGCTGGAATTGCTGCCAAAGGTGCCTCTAAAAACATTGACCAAAAGGTCAATCAATTCTTTCTGTTTTGTATTTGCAATTATTTCAGAACAATTTGTAAATGTTATTATTCACTTTGACATTATGGAGTTATTTGTGCTGATCTGTGCCAAATTCATCAAATTGAATCCATTTTGATTTCATAATGTAACACAGTAAACATTTCAAGGGGGCTGAAGCATTTCAAAGAGCGCTTGTGTAGGAGATTGGGCAATGTAACTCTGGGTGTCTGACAATGTAAAGTGTGTGTGTTATCTGTGTCCGTGGTGTTAAACCTGATGAGTGACGGCGAAGCGTTTCTCATGTTCAGGCAGAGAGGAAGAGATAAGCTGACACAACAGTGTGCTCATGTTCATCACATGTATATATGCAAAGTGGTTGGCTGATAACCGAGAGGTACACATTAAGGAGTCCGTGGCATACAGGCATTGCACAGTGAAAGAAAGAATGGGACTGCTGAGGAATGTTGCAACAAACAAGCTACACACAGCCTCCTTTGCTGTCCCAACAGTGAAACCGTTTGGTTGGTTCTAGGTATAATCTATATTCTGTTTTAAGTTCCAGCAACCTAAAGTGGTCCCCACAACAACAGCCATGGAACACATAAGAACCCAATTTTCCAGAGAGAAGGAGATACAGTTGAACATGTTATACTTAAGAGGAGACCTGCAGGCAGCAGGCTATTTGGTTCTGTAGCCCTGGTCTCTACCCTTCCTGAATAGCTACACTCCTGCAGGAGGTTCTGTAGCCCTGGTCTCTACCCTTCCTGAATAGCTACACTCCTGCAGGAGGTTCTGTAGCCCTGGTCTCTACCCTTCCTGAATAGCTACACTCCTGCAGGAGGTTCTGTAGCCCTGGTCTCTACCCTTCCTGAATAGCTACACTCCTGCAGGAGGTTCTGTAGCCCTGGTCTCTACCCTTCCTGAATAGCTACACTCCTGCAGGAGGTTCTGTAGCCCTGGTCTCTACCCTTCCTGAATAGCTACACTCCTGCTGGAGGTTCTACGTCTCTACAGAAGCAGCCGGATGAAAGCGTACAGGGATACAGCTCCGAGAGACCACTGCACCTTTTTCTTTCCTTTCCAAAAAAGTTGAAAAGGAAAGTTTACTGTGAGGAACAGAAGTGTTCAATTTGCAGTGGTCTCTTAATTTTAACCCTTCTGTTCCTCACTCAAAACCTTCCTTTTTGACTTCTTTGGAAAGGAAAGAAAAAGGTGCAGTGGTCTTTTATTTTTTTTTGGAGTTGTATATTGTCTGCTCAGATTCTGCCAAATTCAGTGAAGTTAATTGGACGGCACGTCACTTTACAGATTGACGATGACCCAAAACATACTGCAAAAGCAACCTAGGAGTTTTTTAAGGCAAAGAAGTGGAATATTCTGGAATGGCCGAGTCAATCACCTGATCTGAAACCTATCGAGCATGCATTTCACTTGTTGAAGACAAAACTTAAGGCAGAAAGACCCACGACTAAACAACAACTCAAGACAGCTGCAGTAAAGGCCTGGCAAAGCATCACAAAGGAGTAAACAAAAATGAATGTTTTTATTTATGATTATGTTAATTTGTACAATGACTGTATGAAAATGGTTGCAATTCCTAAACATTTTGTACAATATTTTTTTGTTCAAGCCCTTGAATTAAAGCTGAAAGTCTGCACTTCAGTTGCATCTCCTCTGTTTCATTTCAAATCCATTGTGGGTTTATGAAAATTGTGTCAGTGACCAAATATTTGCAAGCAAACCGTATAGCTTTCCTGGTGGAGAACTGATCAACCTTGTTACATGAGATTAGACATTCCATAGTGAATGAACCTGTTCTGATACAAACTGCAACATTTTCAGATCAGAGCAACGATGGTTGACTACAGATACTGGATTTTAATTTAATCTTTCTGTTGTTATTGGACTTTTCTTGCATGGCAGGAATTGCAAGCCTATAGCGAATTAGAGATTTAACAAGGCATCAAATTAACTGAAAAATATGTATATTTTATGAAGCTCTAATTAAGATATGGCATCTGTACTAAAGTTTTGATGTCAGTTGATTTCTACTCTGTGGTGGCAGTGAAATGTCATTGGCTGAGAGCGTGGTGGGGTGAGAGACTGTGACAGGACAGCAGGTGTTAAGAGACACGCCACGCCAGAGAAGCCGTGTTGTAAAGGGCAAACATCTCCTTGACAACAGAGAACAGCTGGTCGTGGGGTGTGCCACCCGAGCACCTGCCCAGCGACGTTTTGCTTTCTCTCAGGTACAAACCTCAATCAGGGTTTGACAGCTGAAGCATAGGTGCCCCCGTAACCGTTAGCATTAGTGGAGATGCCAGCATCTGTCACAGACCACCACAGTTACCAGAAAGAGAGGAGACATGATAGATTTTAAGAGTGGGGGTGATTAAATAGATATAACATGTATCTCCCATCCTCGTGTTACAAGGTCATACACCTTAACAGTGATGCACCCCTCACTGAAATACATTTAACTGATTTATGGTAGGAAATACAGGAAGTAGAGGAAGAACTATGAAGCACTCAGTAGCTCCCTGAGTCGCTCTCACGGTGGAATGTCATAGTTATAACAGAGTTAAATATCTATTCTTTTTTACGATAAAGTTATTGTCCTCATTTGTGTTCCAGTTCACCGTCCCTATTTTGTTCAGCTGTACATTTTTCTGTTTTAATTTTCTGTTACATGCTTGCCTGAATTTTCACAGGAAGGACAATTTCGATCTTTTTTCTTCAACTCAATGGTTTTCTGACCAATCAGATGTCTTCACATCAGATCGGTTTCAGTGATTGTAGGAACCTCATCAGGGAAGGTTGTGGATATTAGTCACTACTGTAACATCGGCACTTTCTGAACACAACTACTGACTATAAATAGTGAACTACTTCCAATCACATTGGTTTGAAATGGTCTGTCCAAGGGATCCAATTTAAATAATTAAATCAACTTCATTACATTTGTCAAGCATCATTGGCAAGAATAGTAGGACATGGCAAACCCACCAAAGACATTGCCAGGCCCAGCGCCAAGGGGGCAAATGGAGGCTTAGCCCCACTCAGCTGAAATTTTAGATCTCCAGTTTTAGTTCGATAAACTTTTATAAAAACTGCAAAGTTAAAACGGAGAAATTACATATTTGGGTTTCCACAAAACAATTTTAAAATGCTGCTCATCTGTGGGAGGCTCCAAACCTGGGATATTATAAGGCAGGATTCATGTTTATATTGTATTGGGTATGGTGATGCAATTTATCTGCATGTAAGAACATAAATGACCGATATGTTTTTGGGAGTTTAATTGACCACAGGATACCATCCCATATGTAGTACAGCTGTTCCAAACTCTTCCTTTATTTCGACATGCCCATATATTGACAACACAGAGTGGTTGCTTAGCGATTGGAGATATTAAATAAGTAGCAGGTTAAGTTTCTTAGCAACAGGAAGTGTGTGTAGGCGTGAATGGAAGGGGCGTATATCCTGAAAAATATAATGTCTATCAGAAACGCAGCAGAAGATATTTAGACAACGGTTGGTCTTGTATTCCTTAGTAGAGCATGATTCTTATGAGGTCAAAGGTACATTTCTGGAGCAGAAATTTTAAATGTTTTCATGTGTAACTTTGAGTTTGTTTTGGATAAAAATTTAAAATATCATGAATTGTATTATTATTGTTGTAAATTAGCCTCAAAGTACACTCAAGTAATGTACTGTAACTACACGTTGTTGGTCGATTGTGCATGTACATTGTTGCATTATTAAAATAGTACTTTTCCCTCCTCAGTCTATAACTGAATTCTAGCCCTAACGTGTTCTTTTTCACTGCAGATTTTATATTTATTGAAATATAAACATAATTATCTATCCTGGAACAATTGTCAGTTTAGTGTTTTAGTAGAAATGTGGCATTATATTATATTTAGACATTATATTTATGCAGTACTATTTTATATTTAGTGTTAAAAATATGTAAATGCTCATATTTATTCATTAAAATTAGATACTAGAACATTATTTTCAGCATATTTAGATATTTGTAAATATATTTAAGCTTTCATTTCCCACATGGGCTTGTCCCTAAAAAATAAACAAACTAACATGAACTAAACCAAACGATTCCATGTTTGAGCTGCTGTACGTAGTTTGACTTATTATTCTTATTTTGGGAGTCAAAATCCCTTTCCAAACCACCAGTCCTAAGAGGGATCGGCCTGTCACGTCACCTTGATTGAAGAGATACATTACAGGAGAAAAATCTCTCTGAAACTGCACAATCTTTTTTCTTCTCTCTCAATATTCTCCCTTTCTCCTTTACCATATTTCTTGTTCATTCTAAAATAGAAAGATTGATTCATTTCCAAACAGACATCCTTAGATCACCTAAGGATCACTTTGGCTTGACTTCCTCTCTGTCTGTATAACCTCAACTACCAATTTGTTCCAAACAGCTGGGGATTTGTATATACTTGTGGTTTCAAAAACACACTTAGCCACATGGGCTCAGACAATAAAAGGATAATTTAGGACAGAGAGTGGGGAGGAGAGACAGGAAGAAGGAGAGAGAAAGAGATAGAGAGAGAAATGAAGAAAGAGTAAAAGAGAAAGTTGAATGTGGATTGCAAATATGGTGTGTTTGTTTCGGATCAATTCATTTCAAATCTTTATAATTCATGTTTTAGTGTTTCTTTCTCTTTTGTAAGTTGCTTATTTAATGGTTTCTCTCTTGCCTGGCTGCGTAAACATCTTACACTGGCCAAAAAATGACACTGCAGTTTCAGAGTTAGAATAACACTGTAGTCTTATTGTTAGATAGACGCTGTAGTCTCAGAGTTAAAATGACACTGTGGTTTCAGAGTTATAATGAAAAAGTAGTCTCAGTGTTAGAATGACCCTGTGGTCTCAGAGTTAGAATGACCCTGTGGTCTCAGAGTTAGAATGACATTGTGGTCTCAGAGTTAGAATGACACTGTGGTTTCAGAGTTATAATGAAAAAGTAGTCTCAGAGTTAGAATGACACTGTGATCTCAGTTAGAATGACACTGTGGTCTCAAAGTTAGAATGACCCTGTGGTCTCAGAGTTAGAATTACACTGTGGTCTCAGAGTTAGAATGACACTGTGGTCTCAGAGATATAATAGATACATTGAATCAATTACTTGGTGAAAGGTTAATATATCAATTAAATGTCCAACTTGCTTTATAGCAAAGTGGGCTTTGGAGGAATGTTTCTCAGTGTCCGTTAGACTCCAGCAGTCCTAACTCCAACCACAAACACAGAAGGTGTCAGAGGTCAAGGTCTGTAGTGTCCATTAGACTCCAGCAGTCCTAATTCCAACCACAAACACAGAAGATGTCAGAGGTCAAGGTCTGTAGTGTCCGTTAGACTCCAGCAGTCCTAATTCCAACCACAAACACAGAAGATGTCAGAGGTCAAGGTCTGTAGTGTCCGTTAGACTCCAGCAGTCCTAACTCCAACCACAAACACAGATGGTGTCAGAGGTCAAGGTCTGTAGTGTCCGTTAGACTCCAGCAGTCCTAACTCCAACCACAAACACAGATGGTGTCAGAGGTCAAGGTCTGTAGTGTCCGTTAGACTCCAGCAGTCCTAATTCCAACCACAAACACAGAAGATGTCAGAGGTCAAGGTCTGTAGTGTCCGTTAGACTCCAGCAGTCCTAACTCCAACCACAAACACAGAAGGTGTCAGTGGTCAAGGTCTGCAGTGTCAGTTCAGAATCAGGACACATTTACAACCAGCCTCCAGTTTGCACTCTGACAGGTTGACACACACACACACAGAAACACGCATGTGGACAAAGAATGATTGTCTAGAGATGCAGTAGTTTTCTCCCACTCCCTCCAGCTTTCCTCTGACCCAGCATTCTAGTCCACCATTGGTTTTCTGGCATTTGAGGGAATTTTTTTCAAGGACACAAAGACTCAAATAAGTCTTTCAGAATGGAGGATCTTTTTTTTCAAAAGCAAAATAAAGACAAAGGTGTTGGGAAGAGAAATATAGTAATTCCTCTTGTGACTTTCGTACAGTCACTAAAAAAGAAACATCAACAGAAAACTGACATGTGGATTCCACAAGCAAGAAGACAAATGGGTTGTAAATGAATTATAACACCTCTATCAAAAATAAATACACACACCTAGACACACACATAGTAGTGATGGGCGTGTCTTTTTGGTACAGTGAATTTTGAAGCTCAGTTTCTTTAAAACAGCTGGCTCTTCATTCAAAATTCTTAAAAAATCAATTGAGCATCAAAGTTCCTGCCTGAAGGACAACCCTCTCTGCAGCCGTAAGGACAACCCTCTCTGCAGCCTGAAGGACAACCCTCTCTGCAGCATTCCATCAATCAGGCCTTTATGGTAGAGTGGCCAGACGTAAGTAAAAGGCATAGGACCTGCTGCTTGAGTGCGTGAAAAAATAGATTATTAATTCTGTTGAGACCAAAAGCAAACAATGACTATGCCACTCATCACCTGGCTTATACCATCCCTACAGTGAAGCTTGGTGGTGGGAGCACCATGCTATGGGGATGCTTCTCAGCAGCAGGGACTGGGAGACTGGCCGGATTAAAGAACTGATAACAACTCAACAAATTACTGAGTATAGGGTCTGGATATATTTACCTGAGAT